>NW_024100484.1:17500-61873 GCF_016545835.1 Crotalus tigris
GCACCAGGATCAGCACCAGACTCCAGCTGGAGCTCAGAGCTGATCCTGGTGCTTCTGCTGAGCCCTGAAGAAGCACCAATCAGCTGGAAAGCAGCACTGATCCTGGCGCTTCTGCTGAGCGCAGAAGAAGCGCCGATCAGCTGGAATGTTGCAGCATCTCCAGGGTCTTGTGATTTACATTCAGATGCTTGGCAACTGATTCATATTTATGATGGTCACATTGTCCCAGGGTCATGTGAAGTGACCAAAACCTGCTGCAACCACCCAGCAGACGGGGGGAATAAAAACCAAACACCCCCCACCCCACCCCCACTGTCAATCCTCAACAGAAATGCTCACAACAATGGAAACCTCGGACAGGAGGAAGAGCGCGGCTGGGCGGGCAGGCAGGCGTCTTGCTTGGCTGTGGCTTGGGGGGCACTTTTTTCAGTGCCATTGTAACTTCAAACAGTCACTAAGCGAACTGTTGTAAGTCAAGACTACCTGTACTTTATCACTTTTTTTCTTTTTTCTTTTTTTTTTTTGGTCATCAAGTTTTTGACACCTTGCTAGGTGACTGGTGGTACTCAGATGTTGCTATATCCTAAAAGTGGTACAGTGGGTGAAAAGATTGAAAAGTCCTGTTGTAGGGTAAGCAAGGCGGGTTGTATGACGTGTGTGAGTTCCGGTACTTTGTTTGTTTTTGTTTTTTACAAAAAAAGCACTGAATAGAAGACTGGAAGCTAAAACATACGAACGGTTGCAGGAATTGAGTACATCTAATTCAGGGGTAGGCCACCTTGGCTCTTTTATGACTCGTGGACTTCAACTCCCAGAATTCCTGAGCCAGCCATGCTGAGGGGAAATGGAGAGGTTTCCAAACTGAGCCATGCTGGCTCAGGAATTCTGGGAGTTGAAGTCCACCCATCTCCGAGTGGCCAAGGTTGAGAAATACAGGCCTAGGTCAGGGGTAGGCCACCTTGGCTCTTTTATGACTCGTGGACTTCAACTCCCAGAATTCCTGTGCCAGCCATGCTGAGGGGAAAAAGAGAGGTTTCCAAGCTGAGCCATGCTGGCTCAGGAATTCTGGGAGTTGAAGTCCACGAGTCATAAAAGAGCCAAGATTGCCTACCCCTGTTCTGGTTTAATGAAAAATTAATTCCTCCTTAGTTCCAGGTCGCTTCTCTCCTTGATCAGTTTCCATCCGTTGCTTTTTTTCCTGCCTTCAGGCGCTTTGGAGAAGAGGTTGACTTTCTTCGTTTTTATCCTCGAAAATGCTTTGCTTCTCATTCCAGTTCTGACTCAACGGTGACCAGCTACTAGACCAGTGATTCTCAACCTTTCTAATGCCGTGACCCCATAATACAGTTCCCCATGTTGTGGTGACCCCCAAGTGGGTGTGGCCACCAATAAGAGGGAGTAGGACCGCTAGGGAAAAAGGAAAAAAATGGCCGACAGCATGGTTTGGCGACCCCCGTGAAATGGTCATTCGACCCCAAATGGGGTCCCGACCCACAGGTTGAGAACCACTGTACTAGACTAAACCAGCCCCCTTGCTGACTTATTTATTTATTTATTTATTTATTTATTATATATAACGTATAATTATTTCCCCCTTCCCCCTTTGCAGCAGAATGGCCCAAAACCATGACGGGCCTGCCGAGCACATCCGGCACGACAGCCAGCGTGGTCATCATCCGTGGCTCAAAGATGTACGTGGCTCACGTCGGTGACTCCGGTGTAGTTCTTGGAGTCCAGGATGACCCCAAGGACGAGTATGTCCGGGCCGTGGAGGTGACGCAGGATCACAAACCGGAGCTACCGAAGGAGAGGCAGCGGATTGAAGGCCTCGGGGGAAGGTAACAGATCTCGCTGGCTTGTTCAAGACGTGGCTTTTCCTGTTTATAGGTGGTCCTCGGCTTACGACTAAAATTGAGCCCAGAATTTCTGTTGCTAAGCTAGGTGAGCTTTGCCCCATTTTACGACGACCTTGCCACAGGTCTTAGCTGAGTCCCGCCTTTATTTAAATCAGTAACATGGCTTTAAGTCAATCTGGCTTCCCCCCATTGAAGGTCGCAAAAGGGGATCGGATCACCCCAGGAACACTGCAACTGTCGTAAGTACATGCCAGTTTCCCAGCGTTTGAATTTTAATTATGTGATCACAAGGATGCTACAGCAGTCGTAAGTCGCTTTTTTCAGTGCCGTTGTAACTTCAAACGGTCACTAAACAAACGGTTGTAAGTTGAGGACTACCTGTATAATAGGCCAGGGCTTTTCAACCATTTCACCCATTGTACCACTTTTAGGATAAGGCAATATCTGAGTACCACCAGCTGCCTAGCAAGGTGTCAACCCACCCCCCAAAAAGGAAAAAAGTGATGAAGTACAGGTAGTCCTCGACTTACAACAATTCACTTAGTGACTGTTTGATGTTACAATGGCACTGAAAAAAGTGCCCCTCAAGCCACAGCCGAGCAAGACACCTGCCTGCCCACCCGGTGGTGTTCTTCCTCCTGCCCGAGGTTGTTATTGTTGTGAGCATTTCTGTTGAGGATTGGCAGTGGGGGTGGGGTGGGGGGGTGTTTGGTTTTTATTCCTATCGTCTGTTGGGTGGTTGCAGCAGGTTTTGGTCACTTCACATGACCCTGGGACACTGTGACCGTCATAAATATGAATCAGTTGCCAAGCATCTGAATGTAAATCACAAGACCCTTAGATGCTGCAACATTTCAGCTGATCGGCGCTTCTTCTGGCTCAGCGGAAGCACCAGGATCAGCGCCGAGCTCCAGTTGGAGCTTGGTACTGATCCTGGCGCTTCCGCTGATCCCTGACAACCTCCAGCTATCTCTCGCTCAGGCTTGTGTGGTGCTGCCACCGGTTCAGCCCATTCCCCTCCCCCACTACCACTTTTCTAGGATGGTTGCATACCACCTGCCAGGTGCCAATGTACCACAGGTGGTTCCCCTACCACTGGTTGAAAAGCCTTGTAATAGGTGTCTCTCTTTAAACTCACATTCGTTAAGCATATCTGGTTTTATCACATGGTTTGTTCAGGCAACCACATTTGAATAGGTTCTTGCTTAAAGTAGTTATTATGGCTTAGCTCAGCATCTGAACCATTTTTATGGCAAGTGGAATCCAAATCCTAAGGTGGTGTCTTTCCTGGGTGAGATTTTCCCAAGTCTCAGAATTTTAATACAGGGGGTCCTCGAGTTACGACCATAGTTGAGCCCCAGACTTGTGTTGCTAAGTGAGACAGTTGTTAAGTGAGTTTTGCCCCATTTGACAACTTTCCTTATTACAGTTGTTAAATGAATGAATGGAGTTAAAGTAGTCATGCGGCCGTTAAGTGAATCTAGCTTGCCCCAATGATTTTGCTTGTCAGAAGGTTGCAAAAGGGGATCTTGTGACCCCCCCAGGATGCTGTGACTCATAAATACGAGTCAGTTGCCAAGCATCTGAATTTAGATCAAGTGACCGTGAGGGGTGCTGCACCGGCTGTAAGTGTGAGAAACGGTCCTAAGTACACTTTTTTCCGGGCCGTGGTAAATTTGAACGGCCACTAAATGAACAGTTGTAAGTCAAGGACTACTTGTACCTGTGGAAGACTGGCAGTTCCTCTGTTAACCAGGCCAGGTAGGGTGTATAGGTATCAACCAGCATCTTGAGTCATCAATTGTAGAAATGTATTTAGTACGAACGCCTTAAAATTTTCGTTTCTTTTAAACTTGGCTTTCTACTTTCGTTCTCTCCAATCGTTTTAGTGTGATCAATAAATCCGGTGTGAATCGGGTGGTCTGGAAACGGCCTCGTCTCAGTCACAACGGCCCCGTGCGACGGAGCACCGTGATCGACCAGATTCCCTTCTTGGCAGTGGCCCGCGCCCTTGGTGAGTAGCCTCCGGGAAGAGTTAGTGGAAGGATGCCACGATAGGCTGAAAGATTTGGGGGTTCACAGGCAGGGTGTTTGTCTTCGATGGCTGTCGACTTAAGACCGCAGCTGAGCCCAACATTTCTGTTGCTGGGTGAGACTGTTAAGTGAGTTTTGCCCCACTTTAACGATCTTTCTTGCCGCAGTTGTAAAGCAAATCGCTGCCATTGTTAAGTAAGTAACATGGTCGTTAAATGAATCTGTTTTTCCCCCCTTGATTTTGCTTGGCAGAAGGTCGTAAAGGGGAGGATCTAACAACACCTGCATTGACTTCACTTAATGGTGGCAGGCGAGGTCATAAAATGGAGCAAAACTCACTTTACAAATGTCTGACTTAGCAACAGAAATTTTGGAGCTCAATTGTGATTGTACGCTGAGGAGTACCTGAACTGGGTGTTGTAGTCCACCTCATCTGTCTTACCTCCCCTTCCTGCCTTCCTTGCTTTGACCTTTTCTGGTGATGGGAACCTACCATTCATGGTCTCCTTCTCTGACCAAAGGTGATGTTTTCCATTGGATTCATTTCTCCCTCGGTCTTACTTTTCTGGCCTAAATCCTGGAGGAAAAACATCTGTTTTTGCGTCCATAGATTTCTTTCTGGCTTTTTTTTCTCCCCATTCTCCTCCTCCTTTCCTTCTCCTTCCTATCCCCTTAGGGCAGGGGTCCCCAACCTATGGGCCATGGCCTGGTAGTGGGGCATGGCCTGCTGGCCACCGGGCCGCGGGACAGGCTGGCCAGTGAGCACGCATGTGTGCGCACACTCCTCACTTGTGCTAGCGCCATGGCCACATGGTACAAAAACAGGATTACACGCTATGGGGTGCAAAAACGGGCTGCCGCCGCACCGTGGGGCATGAAAACAGGACGTCAAAACCTCACCTTGGGGTGTGGAAATGGGCTGCCACTGCACTGCGGGGCACGGAACTGGGACGCCACTGCGTCGTGGGGTGCAAAAACGGGGTGCCGCTGCACTGCAAGGTGCAAAAAGGGACGCCATCACGCCGCGGGGCACAGAAACAAGGCACTGCGCCAGGCAAGAACAGGGCAGGGTTAGTAAGTATCACACGGGTACAGGCCCCACCCTGTTTGCGGCAAACGCGTGCTCGCGGCCCTGTGCGCAAAATGCTTTTCATTCCCTTTTCCTCCGGTCTGTCAACCGACAAAGGTTGGTGACCTCTGCCTTAGGGCCTTCAAGCACATCCAGCCCGCCCAATGAATGCAATTAAGATGACATGTTCTTGGTGGCTGCTCCAGGCACCGCGTATTCTCCAGATATAATTATAGGCTTGATCTGCTTGCTCATTCCCAAGTCGGGCCCGTCGCCATCCCTGGTTAGATTGTGCCACCTGCTCCCTCGATCCACTTTGGGAAGAGACTCGGGCGGTCCATGCCAAGGAGACCACTGAGGTGCCACTTGGGGACAAGAGACCTGAGACCTTCCAGCATTTCAGAATTTTGGCTTCACGCGGCTAGTCCTCAACGTAGAACAGTTTGTTACTTTTGAAGATGGCACTGAAAAAAGTGACTTACGGCTGTTTTCCGATCGTTGCAGCATCCCCGTGGTCATGTGATCAAAATTCAGACGCTTGGCAACTGACTTGTATTTATGACAGTTGCAGTGTGCCGGGGGATCCCCTTCTGGAACGTTCTGACAAGCAATGTCACTTAAGAACCGTGTTACTAACTTAACAACTGCAGTGGTTCACTTAACAATAGCTGCAAGACAGATCATAAAATGGGACCAAATTCACGTAGCAGCTGTCTTGCTTAGCAACAGAATTTGGACTCAGTTGTAGTTGTAAGTCGAGGACAACCTGTATAAGTTCATAAATCCTCTAAAAATAAAGCCTTGGGACCCATATGCCCGCCAGCATCCCTAAGTAACTTGGTAAACCAGGGATGACACAGCAAAAGGTGACAGGGAAGAGAGTCCTACGGGATGATATGGCTGGTTGGTTCTTTAGCATATGGGTCCCCAACCTGTGGACCACGGCGCAGTAGTGGGCCATGGCCTGCTGATCACTGGGCTGTGGGACAGGCTTACCGGTGTGTATGCGTGTGCACACACACCGCTTCACTTGTGCTAGTGCCATGGCCATGGGGTGCAAAAATGGGCTGCCGCCGCTGTGCCTCAGGCCATAAAAACAGGCCGCTGCCATACTGCAAGGCTTAAAAATGGACGATGCTGCACCATAGGCATGGAAATGGGCCACAACTGTGCCATGGGGCGCAAAAACTGGGCACCGCCATTGTCAACACTCTTAACATCGGATGTTCTTGCTTTGACATCAGATGGAAATGCAGCCATTTTCTCTATTGCTTTTAGAGTTAGTTGATGCTGGAAGGGGGAATGTGGATGAGAGCCCAGCTAGCCATAACAATAATAACTCAGCTGTGGGAACCCAAGGACATTGGGCCCAGAGCTGATAGCCGTTTTGGCGGGCTGGGGAGAAAGCCCTCACTTCAAGCTAATTGGGGAATGTGACTTATGAGTGTTTATTGGAGGATGGAATTGTGCTTTGTTACTTTGTTTCCAGGGGAGGGGAATTTAGTTTTTAGGTTCGGATTGTGTAGTGCTGATACTTTGTTTCCCGAATAAAAGATTCTTTAAGGTAAACAATGCCTCCAAGTTCTTTTGAAGGGTTTCATCTATCGCAACCATGACAGCCGTGCTGCAAGGCGCAAAAATGGCCGCCACCGCGCTGCAGGGCGCAGAAACGAGGTGCTGTGCTGCAGGGCACAGAAACAAGACGCTGCACCACACAAAAATGGGGCAGGACTAGTGAGTATCACGCAGGCAGTAGCCCCGCCCCATTTGCGGTGCACTCATGTAAAATGCTTCCCTTTCCCTTTTCTTCCAGTCCGCCAACTGAACAATTTTGTGAGAGATCAGGATACCCTGCGGCATTTCACACAGCACATTGGACGAAGCTACAGTTTAGAGCGGGGGTCCCACAACTGGGCTGTGGCCTAATTGTCACCAGGCCGTGTGAATGGCTGGTCGATTCGAGCACGTCCGCAGGGACACGGAACCCCTTGTGCGAGGGTTGCCTGTGGTTGTAGGAACCCAGCTGTTAGTGTATCGTGGGAGCCGGGTTACCGTGCCATTAAACCAGGTTTATGATTTATTCCTTGGAAGGTTGTGTGATCATGTGAGTTGGGCTTGTTGACATGACATGGAAGCCTGGCTGGCGAATGAAGACCTGGAGTTGATTTTAAACTCGTTGTATCTGGGGTTCCTTTGGGAAACCCAACATTTCTTTTGTGAAGTGAAGGAGATGATTCGTGACTTTGGGGTTCCTTCTGGACAACTGTGGTTTCTTCTGAGGACTGAGGGAGATGTTTTGTGATTTGGGGTTCCTTTTGGACTCGCCTCCTTAAAGGGTGAGTGGGAACCATGGTTGGGGTAACCTTTGCTGAGCTTTGGCTGGTGGGCCAGTTCCAACACTACTGGAGCCAAGGTGCCATCTGTGTGCTGCATTTGCCCTGTGCAACGGTGTCCCTCCTGGAGATCAAATTAGCTTTTCCTAGGACTCAGAAGACCTGACTGTTCCTCCAGGTGTTTGCGTCAAGAGGCCACCTGAATTCTGCTGGAGATGTGGCTTTCTGGTTGGGTAGTGGTTATTTTAAGCAGGGCATCGTGGTTAAAATACTAGGATGCCCTCTATTAAAACCACTGACTTTCATGTCTAAGGCGAGACTAGTATTCAGTGTCTCCTGCTGATTGGTCCAAAGTCACCCAGTTGGCTTTCATGCCTGAGGCGGGACTAGAACTCACTGTCTCCTTGTGATTGGTCCAGAGTCACCCAGTTGGCTTTCATTCCTGAGGCGGGACTAGAACTCACTGTCTCCTGGTGATTGTTCCAAGGTCACCCAGCCTGCTTTCATGCCTAAGGCAGGACTAGAACTCACTGTCTCCTGGTGATTGGTCCAAATTCACCCAGCCCGCTTTCATGCCTGAGGCGGGACTAGAACTCACTGTCTCCTGGTGATTGGTCCAAATTCACCTAGCCCGCTTTCATGCCTAAGGCGGGACTAGAATTCATCATCTCCTGATGATTGGCTCAAAGTCACCCAGCTGGCTTTCATGCCTAGGGCGGGACTAGAACTCACCATCTCCTGGTTTCTAAGCCAGCACCTTTACTAATAGTATGATGAAGAAGAAGAGCTGGCAGTTTGCTGTTTGATGCTAGCAACATAAACCGCCTTCATGCATAAAAATGAGAGGTTAGAGAGAAGTCCGAATGAAACATTTCTTCCTTGGCCTGCTAGATTTCTTATTTCAGGGAAAGTTGTCTTGCACAGCAAATATCCTCCAGACCTCCGGTTTCCTTTTTTTTAAAATAAGATTTTATTAGTTTTTTCCATACATACACTAATAATTTTTCAGCCAACGTGCTGTCTGAGTTTAAATACGCTAATACAGTGGTTCTTAACCTTTTTAATGCCGCGACCCCCAACCGGTCGTAAGTCGAGGACTACTCAACCGGTTGTAAGTTGAGGACTACTCAACTGGTGCAGCACCATTTGCAGAATGGGACTTTTGGCGGGCTCATCAGGGCAGAGACAGCCTGGACAATTCCTATTGGCTTTTGAAAGCCAATAGAATTAGACTCTATTCAAGAGAGTCTATTCTATTGGCTTTCAAAAGCCAATAGAATAAAAGGGAGTAGCACAGCTAAGGAAAAGGGGAAAAGAAAATGGTGGACTGCGTTGTTTGGCGACCCCCGTGAAATGGTCGTTCGACCCCAAATGGGGTCCCGACCCACAGGTTGAGAACCACTGCGCTAATACATATTTAATTCCCAATTCTTTATTCTTTCCTCTAACCATCGGTAAAATAAGTCCCAAGTTTGATAATATTCTGTTTCTTCTTTTTCTTTCAGTCTCATAATCAATTTGTCCGTCTCTGCACATTCTAGTATTTTTTTTTTATTATTTCTTCATCTGGTGGTCTTCCTTCCTTTTTCCAATATTGCGCAAATATTAGTCTTGCCGCTTTTGTGACGTGTAAAATCAAATATAGGGCTTTGTTTGTTAGTCTTTTCTGGCATTATACCTAATTGTTATAGATGGCACCTGCCAACAGCAAGATTAGCAAAAATGTTTAAAACAGTGCTTCTCAACGTTTGTGTGACGGCGACCCCCGTCACACAAACGTTCTGCGCATGCGTGGCGCCGCGCGCATGGGAGCGGGGCCCCAATGCATGGCGCGCATTCGCGGCACCCCCATGCGTGGCACGCATGCGTGATGGCCCCCCATGCGCGACGCGCGTGCACGCCGCCGCCCCCATGCGCGACGCGCGTGCACGCCGCCGCCCCCATGCGCGACGCGCATGTGCGCCGCCGCCCCCGTGCGTGGCGCGCATGTGCGCCGCCGCCCCCGTGCGCAGCACGCGTGCACGGCGCCGCGAAAAATGGCAGATCACCACCTTTGGCGACCCCCGAAAAATGGTCGATTGACCCCAAATGGGGTCGCGACCCATAGGTTGAGAACCGCTGGTTTAAAAATATGTCAGATGTTGGAAATGTAAACAGAACTCAGGAATGTATTATCGTGTTTGGGGGACAAGTGATAAGGTAAAGAATTATTGGACAAAGATACATATCTGGTTAGAAAAGATGTTGAGAGAATGTGTAGATCAGTGGTGGCGAACCTATGGCATGGGTGCCAGAGGCAGCACTCAGAGCCCTCTCTGTGGGCACGCGCGTCATCGTCCCAGTCCTAGGCCTTCAGCTGGGTTTTATAAAACCTTTTCTCTTTAGGCCTCCGCCACCATGCAAAAAAAAAAAAAAAGGCTCAATTTCAACCTTGCGGGAAAAAAAAGATCTTGCAAAGTTGGAATTGATTGATTGAACTTTTTAGTCCCTCCCCCAGTCTGCTGTTACCACCGCAGCCATGCCCGCCCAATGGGCCACGCCCACCCAATGGGCCACACCCACCCAATGGGCTACACCCATCCGGCACTCGACGATGCATAAGTGGGCTTTGGGTTGCAGTTTGGGCACTCAGTCTCTAAAAGGTTCGCCATCACTGAGGTAGATTTTAAACTAGACCTCTAGTTTCCTGCTTGCAATGGGCCAAATGAGGAAAATCTCATTGGGTGGATTCTGAAAGGACTCGAATTAATGTTTACCAAAAGTGAACTCTTGAAATATAATTTGGAAGAAGAGCAAGACTAATTTTAATAAACCCATGTCTCTTTTATTTAGGCGACCTGTGGAGTTATGACTTCTACAGTGGGCAGTTCGTGGTGTCTCCAGAGCCGGACACGAGTGTACACACGCTAGATCCTCAGAAGCATAAATACATAATTTTGGGGAGCGATGGACTGTGGAACATGATCCCCCCCCAAGAGGCTATTTCCATGTGCCAGGACCACGAAGAGAAAAAGTATTTTATGGTGAGCTGTCAGGACTTCTGTTTTTTTTCTTTGCGTTGTTTCAAATTTCGTTTTTTGTCTCTTTGGCTTTTTCAAAGACGAGGGCTGAATCTGTTCTACGTTTTGGAGAAAGAGAAGATAGGTAGTCCTCGACTTATGAACACAATTGAGCCCAAAATTTCTGTTAACTAAGTGAGACAGTTAGGCAAATTTTGCCCCGTTTTATCACTTTTCTCGCCACGGTTGTTAAGTGAAACACTGTAGTTGTTGTTAGGAACACGGTGGTTAAGCGAATCCGGCTTCCCCAGGGACGTTGCTTGTCAGAAGATCGCAAAAGGGGATCGCTGCAACCGTCATAAACACGAGTCAGTTGCCAAGTGTCTGAATTTTGATCACGTGACCCTGGGGATGCTCCAACGGTCGTGTGTGTGAAAAATGGTCATATATCACTCTTCAGTGCCTTTGTAACTTCAAACGGTCACTAAATGAACTGTTGTAAGTCAAGGACAACCATTTGTCTGAAATTGTATAGGGCTTCCTGCCTGAGCAGGGGGTTGGACTAGATCAGTGATGGCGAACCTTTTAGAGACCGAGTGCCAAAACTGCAACCGAAAACCCACTTATGCGTCGTCGGGTGCCGGGTGGGTGTTGCCCATTAGGTGGGCGTGGCCCATTGGGTGGGCGTGGCTGCAGTGGTAATGGCAGACGGGGTGGGACTAAAAAGTTTAATCAATCAATTCCAACTTGACAAGATCTTTCCCCCCCCCCCCCCGCAAGAAATTGAAATTGATTGATTGAACGTTTTTTTTTTTTGCACACGGCGGCGGAGGCCTAAAGCGAAAAGGTTTTATAAAACCCAGCTGAAGGCCTAGGACTGGGGTGACAGTGCGCGTGCCCACAGAGAGGGCTGAGTGCCGCCTCTGGCACCTGTGCCATAGGTTCGCCTCCACTGGACTAGATGACCTCCAAGGTCCCTTCCAAGTTTATTATTATTATTATTATTGACTACCTGTAGAAAGGGTGAGGGACCTATCCAGATACACACATAATTTTCTAGACTAGAGGCATTTATTGTTATAACCGGAAGTCTTCAACTTTTAAACCCCATTTGAGAGTAGAAGTTGGTTCTTAAGTGAGTTTTTTGCCACGTTGTTAAGCAAATCATGTTGTTAGGTGAATCATGCAGTTGGTTTTTTTGGTAAACATTTTATTAATTTTCTAATTTTTACAACCACAAATACTTAATAAACAACGTGTTGTCTGGGTTCATTGGTGATTCAGTGGTACTTGTCAGTTTATAATATCTTTTCTAGCCAAAATATATCTCAAATGCATTTGTACTTAAAATCCATTTGTTCCATCAGTATCCTGTTTTTCCTGCTTTTTAAAAAAAATAATAATTTCCCATCAATGTTCAAAATATCTCTATCGCCTATAATTTTCTCATAGTATATTATATCTGGGTAACCAAAAGCTTCCTTTATTCAAACCCTTTTAGAATTTTTATATTTCCCATCTCATAACAAAATATAATATTCTAGTTAGAAATCCTATCCTTCTAGTTACGATAATACTTTTATTTCTAACAGTTGTCTATTTTCTTAACCCTATTCAAATATCTCTTTAATATAATATCCCGTCACTATTGCTTATAGTTTTGGGCGTTTTTTTCCAGGAAACAGTCTTTAAGTTATAAAGAGAGGATAGAGCAGTGATGGAGAACCTTTTAGAGACCAAGTGCCCAAACTGCAACCCAAAACCCACTTATGTATTGTCGGGTGCCGGGTGGGTGTGGCCCATTGGGTGGGTGTGGCCCATTGGGTGGGTGTGGCTGCGGTGGTGGCAACGGCAGACTGGGTGGGACTAAAAAGTTCAATCAATCAATTCCAACTCTGCAAAGAGATCTTTTGTTTTTCCTGCGAGAAGTTGAAATTGATCGATTGAACCTTTTTTTTTTTTGCACACAGCGGAGGCGAAAAGTTTTTATAAAACCCAGCTGAAGGCCTAGAACTGGGGCTATGGCACGCATGCCCACAGAGAGGGCTCTGCATGCCACCTGTGGCACGCGTGCCATAGGTTCGCCACCACGGGGATAAAGTCTCACCCAGTTTCATCCACGCTGCTCAAAAGTTGCTTGTTAGTGCTTATTTCTTTTGGTTGTTAGCAGCTTCTGACTAGCTACATGAATGTAGCCAGGCTTTTCCCCACCGGTTTGGAGGGCTTCCTCGGATCAAACGAAAGGGCTGCCACCCCTCTGCGATCAACGAGGGTCCCCTCCTTTTTCGTCGCCTCTACAGGGTGACTTTCGACCCTTTTTAGAGTCCCCAGTGGGGCGAAATCGAACGTGGAAGACAGAGCCCCATCTACCTTCATCCATTATGCCGCGACGTCAAGTCCAGATCGTGCAGTTGTTAAGTGAATCTGGTTTCCCACCATTGATGGAATTGCTTGATGGAAACCGGATGGGAAGATCACAAATGGTGATCACATGATCCTGGGATACTGCAAGCCTTTTAAATCCATGCTGGTTGCCAAGTGGCCAAATTTTGGTCATGTGACCGTGGCGGTATTTTGGTCAGTTTTTTTTTCAGTGCTGTTGTAACTTCAGATGGTCATTAAATGACCATGTAATTTCTAATTTGTGGACCAGCCATATTGTTTATTCAAGCAAGTAATTTGTGCTTATTCCTATTATCCTGTGCTCTTATCTTCACAAACATCTATATCAGGGATAGGCAACCTTGGCTCTTTTATAATTCGTGGACTTCAACTCCCAGAATTCCTGAGCCAGCATAGCTGGCTCAGGAATTCTGGGAGTTGAAGTCCACGAGTCATAAAAGAGCCAAGATTGCCTACCCCTGATCTATATGCATACAACATTTGTGATTCCTTAACTATCTCCAACACTGGAGCTTTTCAAGAAGAGACTGGACAACCATTTGTCTGAACCGGTACAGTTTCCTGCCTGAACAGAGGGGTTGGACTAGAAGACCTCCAAGGTCCCTTCCAATTCTTATTCTGTTGTTCTCCCTTTCTGCATTATTCACACATAGAGGTAATTGCAAGGGATGGTCAAAAAGGCAAGATTTTGCCCAAAAAGGGGATCGGCTTGAATAAGTAATCCTGGCCAGGAGCTTGATTGGAATTCTGGGAGTTGAAGTCCACCCCTCTTAAAGCAGTCTGGCTGAGGATTCTGGGAGTGGAAAGCCACCCATCTTAAAGCAGGCTGGCTGGGGAATTCTGGGAGTTGAAGTCCACCCTTCTTAAAGTGTGCTGGTTGGGGAATTCTGGGAAGGCCACTCCGGTTAAAGCAGTGGTTCTCAACCTGTGGGTTGGGACCCCATTTGGGGTCGAACGACCATTTCACGGGGGTCGCCAAACAAGGCTGTCCGCCATTTTTTCCCCCTTTTCTTTGGCCACGCCCCTGGCACCCAGTGATGTATAAGTGGTTGGGGGTCACCACAACATGGGGAACTGTATTATGGGGTTGTGGCATTAAAAAGGTTGAGAACCACTGGGTTAAAGCATCCTCTAAATATGCCAATGTAGGTCGTTTCCAATTTTCAGCGGCAGTGCAGAGATTTTAAACAGATTTTGTGTACCTGTCGTACCTACCACAGCCTTTCAGACTAGTGATTTCCCTTTTTCTTCTCTTCCTGGCATCTGACCCCAAAGGGAGAACATCAACAGTCTTTGGCTAAAATGCTGGTCAACCGAGCGCTGGCCCGGTGGAGGCAGCGCATGCTTCGTGCCGATAACACCAGCGCCATTGTCATCAGTATATATTCTGGCCGAAGGTCTTGGAGTGGCTGTCTGCAAAGCGAGGAGGAACTACGCTTCAACTTGGCCGAAGGACCTTCGTATAACAGTCCCGAAACATGGACGATCAACCCTTCCCAATGCTCAACTCCACCAGCCAAGGTAAAAATGTGATTTTTTTTTTTTAAAAAAAAGCTCAAGGGCTGAGAACTTTTAAGACGATGTTAAAAATGGACAACAAAGAGCCGTAGTGGCGCAGCGGTTACGATGCCGTATTGCAGGCTATATCTGCTGACTGCCGGCTGCCAGCAGTTCGATCCAGACTGGCTCAAGGTTGACTCAGCCTTCCATCCTTCCAAGGTCGGTAAAATAGGACCCAGATTATTGGGGGAAAATATGCTGACTCTGTAAACCACTCATAGAGGGCTGTAAAGTACTATGAAGCGATATATAGGTCTAAGTGCTATTGCTATTGCTTCTTTCCTTTCCTTCTTTCTCTCCCTCACTTTTCTCCTTCCTTCCTTCCTTCCTTCCTTCCTTCCTTCCTTCTCATGGTGGCACAGTGGTTAAAATGCAGTATTGCAGGCTGACACTGTCCACTGCCAGCAGTTCGATCCTGACCGGCTCAGGGTCAACTCAGCCTTCCATCCTTCTGAGGTCGGTAAAATGAGGACCCAGATTGTTGGGGGGCAAGATGCTGACTCTTTAGCCGCTTAGGGAGGGCTGTAAAGTACTGTGAAGCGGTATATAAGTCTAAGTGCTATTAGTATTGCTTCCTTCCTTTCCTTCTTTCTCTCCCTCCCTTTTCTCCTTCCCTTCCTCTTTCTTTCCCTCCTTCCTTGCCATGATGGCGCAATGGTTAGAATGCAGTATTGCAGGCTAATTCTGCCCACTGCCACCAGTTCAATCCTGACCGGCTCAAGGTGGACTCAGCCTTCCATCCTTCCGAGGTCAGTAAAATGAGGACCCAGATTGTTGGGGGCAAATATTCTGACTCCGTAAACCGCTTAGAGAGGCTGTAAAGCATTATGGAGCGGTATATAAGTCTAAGTCCTATTGCTATTTTTCCACTTATGGTTTTAAGTGCATTTTGGAAGAAAAAGCCCAGTTTATTTTATGCATAGCGATATTAAAAGGACTTCAGGTAGTCCTTGACCTACCACCAAATTTGGAACCAGAGTTTCTGTTGCTAAACAAGGCAGTTGTTAAGTGAGTAGCATCCGATTTTAAGATCTTTTTTGCCATGGTTGTTCAGCAAAGAACTACAGTTCTTAAGTGAATTGTCTGGTTGTTAAGCAAATCTGGCTTTCCACGTTGACTTTGCTTGTTGGAAGCTGGCTGGGAAAGATGCAAATGTTGATCAGGTTGACCCCCCCCCCAGGATGCTGCAACTTTTGTTAAATACGTGCTGGTTGCCAAGGGTCCGAATTTTGATCACGTGATCACAGGGATCTGCGACGGTTGTATACGACACTTTTTAAAGTGCCGTGGTAACTTTGAAGGGTTGTTAAACGAATGGGTGTAAGTAGGGGACTGTCTGTATTCAAAAATAACCAGTAGGTGAATCATCAACTGCCATTTTAGAATTTAAGCGGCTTCCTTGGTTGAGTTAGTTAGCTATAGAAATTAAATGAATGAATGAACGAATCTTGGAGTCCTACTGGACGATCACTTGACCATGAGCCAGCAGTGTGCAGCAGCAGCCAAAAAGGCTAATACAATCCTGGGTTGTATAAACAGAGGCATAAAATCAAGATCACACGAAGTATTAGTACCGCTTTACAAAACCCTAGTGAGACCACACCTGGAATACTGCAGCCAATTTTGGTCACCATATCACAAAAAGATGTTGAGACCTTGGAAAAAGTTCAGAGAAGAACAACTAAGATGATCCAAGGCCTGGAGACTAAAACATATGAAGAACAGTTGCGGGACTTGGGTTTGGCTAGTGTAAAGAAAAGAAGAAACAGGGGAGACATTATAGTAGTATTCCAATATTTGAGGGGCTGCCACAAAGAAGAGGGGGTCATGTTATTCTCCAAAGCACCAGAGGACAGGACAAGAAACAATGGTTGGAAACTGATCAAGGAGAGAAGCAACCTGGAATTAAGGAGAAACTTCCTGACAGTGAGGACAATCAACCAGTGGAACAACTTGCCTCCAGAAATTATGGGCGCTCCATCACTGGATGTTTTTAAGAAGAGACTGGACAGTCACTTGTCTGAGATGGTATAGGTTCTCCTGCTTGAGTGGGGGGCTGGACTAGAAGACCTCCAAAGTCCCTTCCAGCTCTATTCTGTTTTACTATCAGACTCCCACCGTTTCCCCCCCGCAGGCAGGAAGACACAGCCAGATCTGTGTTTTTGTCTGATTAGAGCCTTTCTATCCCTCAGCATATATTTGGACTCTTTGCAATGTGTGGCAGCTGCCAAAATAGCCAACACAGTGCTGGGCTGCATCAACAGAGGGATGACATCAAAACCATGAGAAATAATAGCACTGCTTTACATTGCACTAAGGAGGCCACACTTAGAAAAATATTGTATCCAGTTCTGGTCACCACATTATAGAACAAACATTGAGACCCTAGACCAGTGGTTCTCAACCTTTTTAATGCCGCAACCCCCAACCGGTCATAAGTTGAGGACTACCCAACCGGTTGTAAGTCGAGGACTACCCAACTGGTTGTAAGTCGAGGACTTTCCCTGCCCGGGAGTGCCGCACATGCATGGTGCTGCCCCCCTGCGCCGGCCGAGGCGTAGCTGGCAAGCGGCAGAGACGGCGCAGGCCGACCACCGGCTGGGCCACCAGCTGGCCCAGCCCAAGGGAGGTAAGGCACCCGCTGGGCCCCATGCGCGCCAGCAACCCTCCCTGCACCCACCGGCCTCCCATCCCTGGCCCTCTTTTACTTACATTTTTAGTAGTTGCTCAGCAGGGAGGGGTGGAAACTTCCAGACAGCTCGCCTTCGCTGCAGACAACTTGAGCACCGTTTGCAGAATGGGACTTTTGGCGGGCTCAGCAGGGCAGACAGCCTGGACAATTTCTATTGGCTTTCAAAAGCCAATAGAATAAAAGGGAGTAACCCAGCTAAGGAAAAGGGGAAAAAATGGATTGCGTTGTTTGGCGACCCCGTGAAATGGTTATTCGACCCCAAATGGGGTCGCGACCCACAGGTTGAGAACCACTGACCTAGACAGAATGCAGAAAAGAGCAAGAAGGATCCCAAAGGTGCTTTTTCAGGAGGCAACTGGATTTCTTTGTTTTTCCTTTGAAGACGTTTCCCTTCTCATCCAAGAAGCTTCTTCAGCTCTGACTGGATGACGGGAAATGGAGGGATTTATACTCCTTGCAGACAGCCGGTCATTTGCATTCTTTCAGAGAGTCGTGGTGTATATATCACCACGTTTGTCTGTGATATAGGAGAACAAACCTATTCGGACAAGATTCAAGAGTCCATCCGCATTTAAAAAACAGAGGCCGCTCTTTTGAAGACAGCAAAGTCCACATTTTGGACAGAGAGGATCGATGGTTTGAAAGAGGGGTCTAAGAGGCCATTTATCTCAAAATTGAACAGCCCTTTCTCAACGGAGGGGGAGGGATACGACATCATCTCTCTCCAGTCGACAACACAGTCCTTTCAGCAGTTCCAAGAAGGCTCCACTCCCATTTGCTCTACTCAGGTGACCCTGAGGACACAGACAAGCCTCCAGTTGGCCTCAACGACTCTCCAAAAGAATGCAAATGACCAGCTGTCTGCAAGGAGTATAAATCCTTCCATTCCCCACCATCCAGTCAGAGCTGAGGAAGCTTCTTGGAAGAGAAGCGAAACATCTTCAGAGAAAAAAAAAGGAAGTCCAGTTGCCTCCTGAAAAAGCATCTTTGGGATAACAATGACCTGGATGACTGAGAATCTCCATAGACAAGAAGGATGATAAAGGGTTTGGAAGTTAAACTGTATGATAAATGATTGAGGCAGCTAAATATGTCTAGCTCAGGGGTAGGCAACCTTGGCTCTTTTATGACTGGTGGACTTCAACTCCCAGAATT
The DNA here is from genome assembly GCF_016545835.1 of Crotalus tigris. Lineage (NCBI taxonomy): Eukaryota > Metazoa > Chordata > Lepidosauria > Squamata > Viperidae > Crotalus > Crotalus tigris. Next base: position 35,602 of record NW_024100484.1, read on the forward strand.
CCTGAGCCAGCCATGCTGAGGAGAAAGGGAGAGGTTAACATGCTGAGCCATGCTGGCTCAGGAATTCTGGGAGTTGAAGTCCACGAGTCATGAAAGCGGCCTAGGCCAGAGGTAGGCAACCTTGGCTCTTTATGACTCGTGGACTTCAACTCCGAGAATTCCTGAGCCAGCATGGCTCAGCATGGAAACTTCTTCATTTCTCCTCAGCATGGCTGGCTCAAGAATTCTGGGAGTTGAAGTCCAAGAGTCATAAAAGAGCCAAGGTTGCCTACCCCTGGTCTAGCTTATCAAAAAGAAGGATTGGGGGACATGTTAGCAATCTTCCAGTACTTGAGGGACTGTCAGAGAAGAATGGGTTGACCTATTCTCCAAAGCACCTGAGGGCAAGACAAGAAGCAATGGATGGAAGCTCATCCTTAGGAAGATCCAACATGGAAAAAGGAAGAGGAATTTCCTGACAGTGCAAAGGATTAATAGATGGAGCATCTTGCTTCCCGGAGTTGTGGGTACTCCATCGTTGGAGGTTTTTGAAAATAGACTGGACAAACATGTGACCAGGGTGGTATTAAGTCTCTTGTCTTGAGCAGGGGGCTAGACTAGAAGACCTCCAAGGTCTTTTCCAACCCTTCTTTTGGGCCAAGCCATTCTGGTAGTTTTACTTCTGGAAGTTTATTGGAATATTCCAAAATGACCAGAGTGGGACAATCCAGAAGAAAACCAGAATGATATGAAGTTTTCCATAACAGAGGTCCCCAACCTTTTGGGCACCACCAGGGACCAGTTACGTGGAGAAAGGTTCTTCCACGGACTGGAGAGTGCGTGGTTTTGTGTGCTGCCTGCATCCAGTGGATGGGGCTTTGTTTGTGCGAACCGGTTGCTGGCATGCCGCGGCCCAGTACTGGTCCCCTGACTGGGGGTTGGGGATCCTTGTTCCAGAATGTTCTCTTTCCCAAGGTGGTGTCACCCAACCCCCAAGTGTTGGAAGAGTTTCCTCTCCAAATGAATGTATCAGTCCCCTTTTGCAACAGTCAACAAGGAAGCCAGATTCACTTAACAACTGCAGCAATTCACTTAATGACTATGCCAGGGGTAGGCAACCTCAGCTCTTTTATGACTCGTGGACTTCAACTCCCAGAATTCCTCAGCCAGCATGGCTCAGCATGGAAACCTCTCCATTTCTCCTCAGCAGGGCTGGCTCAGGAATTCTGGGAGTTGAAGTCCACGAGTTATGAAGGGGCCATTGTTCCCCACCCCTGGTATAGGGCAGGGGTAGGCAACCTTGGCTCTTTTATGACTCATGGACTTTAACTCCCAGAATTCCTGAGCTGGCCATGCTGAGGAGAAATGGAGAGGATTCCATGCTGAGCTGTGTTGGCTGAGGAATTCTGGGAGTTGAAGTCCATGAGTCATAAAAGAGCCAAGGTTGCCTACCCCTGCCTTATACCAGGAGTGGGGAACTATGGCCCCCTTCATGACTGGTGGACTTCAACTCCCAGAATTCCTGAGCCAGCATGGGGGAACTATGGCGCCCTTCATGACTGGTGGACTTCAACTCCCAAAATTCCTGAGCCAGCATGGGGGAACTATGGCCCCTTCATAACTTGTGGACTTCAACTCCCAGAATTCCTGAGCCAGCATGGGGGAACTACGGCCCCCTTCATGACTGGTGGACTTCAACTCCCCAGAATTCCTGAGCCAGCATGGCTCAGCATGGAAACCTCTCCATTTCTCCTCAGCATGGCTGGCTCAGGAATTCTGGGAGTTGAAGTCCACGAGTCATAAAAGAGCCGAGGTTGCCTAAGCCTGGACTATGCCGAGAAAGATGACATGAGGCAAAGCCCACTTAAAAACTGTCGTGCTTAGCAACAGTAGCCTCGGGCTCAGTTGTGGTTGTAAGCCAAGGACTGCCTTGAAAAGGGACTTGGAGCTCTTGCGAAGTGCCAGGGCGGCATTGCCATGCGGTATCCTCTTCGTAACTCGGTGCCCTCTCTCTTGCAGAAAACCCGTCTGGGTAGAAGGAGAGGCAAAAGGGTGCCAAGCCGGGGCAGAAGGAGGCGGTGGGGCCTCGGACCGGTCAGAGTAATGGCCCGGGGGCAAAAGAGATACCCTTGTCATGGAGGAGAATAAATGTAAATAGCTCCTCAGCTGGCGTCCCTTTGTGTGAGTTTGTTTTGGGGTGTGTCTGTGAGATTCTCAGTCATCCAGGTCACAGCTATCCCAAAGGTGCTTTTTTCCCCTCAAAAGGCAACTGGACTGTTCCCAGTTTTGCTTGGAGATAATAATGATGATGATGATGATGATGATGTTGGAAGGGACCTTGGAGGCCTTCTAGTCCAACCCCCTGCTAAGGCAGGAAACCCTATAGTACCATTTCAGACAAATGGCTGTCCAGTCTCTTCTTAAAAACTTCCAGTGTTGGAGCTTTCACCACTTCTGGAGACAGGTTGTTCCACTGGTTAATTGTTCTCACTGTCAGGAAGTTTCTCCTTAGTTCTACGTTGCTTCTCTCCTTGATGAGTTTCCATCCATTGCTTTTTGTCCTGCCTTCACTTAGATGGGACAAGTTTTGCTTCTCATCCAAGAAGCTTCATCAGTTATGAGGGCGTGCGCACGTGTGTGTGTGTGTAAGTATAGGTACTGATAGGCAGAACACAATATACCTACTGCAGTGATGGCGAACCTTTTAGAGACCAAGTGCCCGAAAACCAGCCCGTCCCCGTCCCACCTGCTCCACCCTTTGCCCCCGCTCCTCCCACCCACCCACAGGGCCACTCACTGCCTCCATGGCCCACTGCAGTTCGCCAGGCGGCCCAGCACACCATGGCTACACCCTCCACCTGCCCTCTGCAGCATCAACTGCATTTGACAGAGCGCGAGAGTGGAGTTTTGTCCCCACCACCCGTCTGCAATGTCCTTGGCTGCACTGCTCTGTGTGGGCTGCGCCCGGGGGCGACTCTCCTACAGGGGGGCTGCTGGTGAGGAGGGAGCCGCAAGGGGAGGCGGGGCTGGGATGACAGCACACGTGCCCACAGAGAGGGCTCTGAGTTCCACCTCTGGCACGCGTGCCATAGGTTCGCCACCACTGGCCTACTGTATTTCCCCAGAAATAAGATCTATCCCAAAAATAAACCCTCGCTTGATTTTGACATATGCGCCAAATATAAGCCCTACCCAAAAAATAAGCCCTAGTTAAGACCCGCCCACTCCTTCCCACAGTCTGCTTGTACAAGGTGGGGTGAGGCTCACACATAAAAATCAAGCTAGGGCAGGGGTGGGGGGGATGGAGCTGCCTCACACGCCCTGCACCTGCTTACCTTAGGACTGCCGCAGCTAGGCCTCCCATGCCCAGCACCTGTCGCGCCTCTACCCAACTTCTTTTGCGACCAGATGCCACATGGTGCATTGCGCTGTTGCCACCATTCGCTGCAGGACCCCGCATGGCGCTGGTTCCGCTGCTGACGGCAGGAGGCCAGGTGATGCATGGTGCCGTTGCCGCCACTTGCGGCAGGAGGTTGCGTGGCGCTGGTTCCGCCACTCATAGCTGGATGCCATGTGGCACGTCATGCCGGTGCTACCGCTTGCAGCCAGAGGCCGCATGACACATTGCACTGGCTGCAGAAGTCGAGCAGTGGCACAACAGGTGCTGTGGTCTGGGAGGCCTGGCTACGGCGGACCTAACTTAAGCGGGTAAGACATGCCCCCAAAATAAGACCTGTTGCCTCTTTTGGAAGTAAAAAAAAATACTTAGCACTTAGACTTATATACTGCTTCACCGTGGTTTTTACAGCACTCTCTAAGCGGTTTACAGAGTCAGCTTATTTGCCCCCAACAATCTGAGTCCTCATTTTTCCTACCTCAGAAGGACGGAAGGCTGAATCAACCTTGAGGCGGTCAGGATCAAACTCCTGGCAGTGGGCAGAGTCAGCCTGCAATACCACATTTTAACCACTGCTCCACCCTGACAAGGAAAGACGGAAGGGAGGGAGGGAGGAAGGAAGGGGAAAAGGGAGGGAGAAAAAGAAAGAAGGGAAAGAGGGAAGGAAGGAAGAATAACAATAGCACTTAGACTTATATACTGCTTCATAGTGCTTTAACAGTACTCTCTAAGTGGTTTACAGAGTCAGCTTATTTGTCCCCAACAATCTGGGTCCTCATTTTACCTACCTCGGAAGGACGGAAGGCTGAGCCAACCTTGAGCCGGTCAGGATCGAACTGCTGGCAGCCGGCAGTCAGCAGAAGTAGCCTGCAGTACTGTGTTGTACTCTTATGGCCATTCTTCATACTTATGATCACTGAAGCATCCCCATGGTGACGTGGTCAAAGTTCGGACACTTGGCAGCTGACTCCTAATTATGACGGTTGCAATGTAACTGCCTTTTGCGACCTTCTGACAGACAAAGTCAATGGGGAAGCCCGATTCACTTAACAACCATGTTACTAATGTAACTGTCATGTGTCTGACTAATGAAACACTTCAAAGAATTTTCAGGCATGGTTTAACCTAAAAAAACCTTTATTAGTGTAGAGACGTGTCAGCATGGCATGATGGATGCCAAGATCTGAATTTCCCTTCCCTTTGCACATAACATTCCAGGCATTTCCCCTCCCCTATTTTGGGGTCATGATTCACATCTTCCAATCAACTTGGAGGGCAAAGATTCACTTCCCTTCATTTTCCCGGGCTTTCCTTACTATCTCCTCCCTTTTCTCTGTCATCTGAACTAACTCTAAAAATACCAGACAGTTCTGCATATTTTGTCAAAGCAAGAATATTCAATATTAGCAGCATTGACCGTAACAACTGCAGTGATTCATTGAACAACCATAGGAAGAAGGGTGGTAAAATGAGGCAAAACTCACTTAACAAATTTACACACTTTAAACCTGAAAGTACACTAAAGCAGAAGCTTGTCCACCCCAAGGATAAAACACCCAGACACAAACTGAGCAACGTGATATATGCAGTACGATGCAGTGAGATGTGTGCAGATCTGTACATTGGGGAAACAAAACAACCTCTTTCACAAGCGCATGGCACAACATAGGAGAACAAACCCATCAGGACAAGGTTCAGAAGACCATCTGCATTTGAAAGACGAAGGCCGCTCTTTCAAAGACAGCAAAGTCCACATTCTGGACAGAGAGGACCGCTGGTTCGAAAGAGGGGTCAAAGAGGCCATCTGTGTCAATGTGTCCAACACACTTTCCTCCTGCTATTTTCCCCACACAACAACCCTGTGAGGTGGGTTGGGGTGAGAGAGAGGGACTTGCCCAATGTCACCCACTGGCTTTCATGTCTCACACCATCTCTTGATGATTGGCCCAAAGTTACCCAGATGGCTTTCATGGCTTAAGGCGGGACTAGAATTCACCGTCTCCTGGTGATTGGCCCAAGTCACCCAGTTGGCTTTCATGGCTTAAGGCGGGACTAGAACTCACCGTCTCCTAGTGATTGGCCCAAGTCACCCAGATGGCTTTCATGGCTTAAAGCGGGACTAGAACTCACCGTCTCCTGGTGATTGGCCGAAGTCACCCAGATGGCTTTCATGGCTTAAGGCGGGACTAGAACTCACCGTCTCCTGGTGATTGGCCCAAGTCACCCAGATGGCTTTCATGGCTTAAGGCGGGACTAGAACTCACTGTCTCCTGGTGATTGGCCCAAGTCACCCAGATGGCTTTCATGGCTTAAGGCGGGACTAGAACTCACCGTCTCCTGGTGATTGGTTGTAAAAGGTACAACTCATTTAACATCTGTCTGGCTTAGCAACGGAAATTTTGGCTCAGTATGTGGATCGTGCCATTTTGATTGCATAAGGATTCATGTTGGAGAAGCGAAAAGTGCTGGCCAGTATGAACTCATTTACCAAATAGATCTCTCTCAGTCAGTTGCAGCCCTTTCCCATTTGATTTCTTCAAAAAATATTTGGAGATTGAAATACTCAGAATTACCAGCGAGGCAGGCTGAAGGAATTCTGGATTTGCATGTTGTTGTTTTTTTAAATGGTTGGGGGAAAGGTCAATTTAGTGCAAAGTAATGAATTTATATAAACTTCCTGGGATCACCTCCCAATTTTTTTTAACAAAAGTAAATTATTAAACAGAACGGAAGATACCTATTTTCATAATACTTAATATGTTTTGCCTGGAATGTGCCCTATTAGAGAATATAAATAGAAGGTCTATTTTTCTTACTTTATTACCTTTTTTGATTTCTCTATTAAGAATTCTGTCATAAAGTCTGTTTCACAATTCTGGCAGTTGCAATCCCAGCACGTCTGAATGGGTTTGACAAGGCAAATTATGGGGATGTGGGTGACAGTAAGATTTACAACTGTGATTAAGGTTGTTCTTAAGGGGAAAAAAGAAGTATTACACAATAGAATAACTGGATTGGAAAGATCATGTAGTCCAGTGGTTCTCAACCTGTGGGTCGGGTCCCCATTTGGGGTCGAACGACCATTTCATGGGGGTCGCCAAACGGGCTGTCCGCCATTTTTCCCCCCTTTTCTTTGGCCATGCCCCTGGCACCCGGTGATGTATAAGTGGTTGGGGGTCACCACAACATGGGGACCTGTATTATGGGGTGGCGGCATTAGAAAGGTTGAGAACCACTGATCTAGTCCAACCCCCTGCTCAGGTAGGAAACCCTATACTAGGGGTGTCAAACTTCCAGCCTGCAGGCCGGACACATCTCTGGAAGCCACACCCACCCCATTGCCGGCAATGGCAAAACCGTTGCAAGTTTGACATGTCTGCCCTATACCACTTCAGACAAACGACTGTCCAATCTCTTCTTAAAAACCTCCAGTGTTGGAGCATTCACCGCTTCTGGAGGCAGGTTGTTCCACTGGTTAATTGTTCTCACTGTCAGGAAGTTTCTCCTTAGTTCTAGGTTGCTTCTCTCCTTGATGAGTTTCCATCCGTTGCTTCTTGTCCTGCCTTCAGGTACTTTGGAGAATAGGATGACCCCTTCTTTTTTTGTGGCAGTTTCTCAGATATTGGAAGACTGCTGTCATGTCACCCCTAGTCTTTTTTACTAGACTAGACATACCCAATTCTTGCAACTGTTCTTCATATATATTTAGCCTCCAGCCCCCTAATCATCTTTGATTAGGGTTTTTGGTGGTTTTCTGGCAGACATTTTATGACCCAACTAGTTGACGTCATCAGTTCCAGGATGGACAGAGCCACAATCTGGACAATAGTTTCTGACATGGGTGGCACCCTGCCCCAGAATTTATGCTGTCCATCCGCAGTTGCTAGGACCGCTGCATGTAGGCAGGCTACATACCTGCCTTCACATGCTTTGGAGAATAGGTTGGCCCTGTCTTCCCTGCGACAGATATTGGAACGCTGCTATCGTATCACCCCCCCTGGTCCTTCTTTTCTTTAAACTGAAAGGAATTTTTGAAATTGAAAACTGTAATTCTTCATTATTATTATTTTTTAAATCCCATTAGGTCGTAGAAGATGACGTGTGGCCCCGGTTCAGTGCCTCGGAAGGCCTCCCTTTATTCTCCTGTAGCAATGCCACCGTGTCGGGCGGACTTCCGGAGCAACTTGACGAGCTGACGAAGGACAATGATGGTTTAGGCGCAAGTTGCTCGAGAGAGGTGGTGCCGCCGGACGAGAAGGGCAGCAATGCGCTTGGACTGTGGGCACATGACTCGTACGGTCAAAACCCACCGGGGACTCTGTCTCCCTCCAACGCCAGGAATGCAGGTCCAGACCCCAAATCCGTCAAGATCTCCCCGAGTGATGCGCCCAAAGTACAGGAACCGGAGAGGACTCCGCCGGTGGCCAGCTTCAAAAGGACATTGGAAGAATCCAACTCGGGGCCTCTGGTAAAGAAACCTAAACGCGGCCTGAGCCAAAACCTTGGGGGGCAGCCCGAAAGCCCCTCTTCCACCTCCCAGCATAAAAACACCAACAGGCTGGCCATCCGCCGAAGCGTACGTGGACAGAAAAAGTTGGGGAGCCCCTTGTTCCATCAACCTAGGAAAGCTCTGTGTGTTTGCTGAAGCTTCTCTCTCTCGTCCAGAATTCCACCCACATCTGGAGATTTGCAGATTAATTTGAAGCTGCGATTCTGTTCTCTACTCACAATTTTTTTAAACTCCCCCCCCCATCATTATTATTTTTTAATGTCGAAGAAGGTGGGTGAATTCAGACACAGCTTTATCCCAACCTTTGAACCACCCCCCCCCCCGTAATATAACTTTGTAGACTTTCTTAGGAGATTAAAGAGGTTGCTGTAATATAATATGTGTGTGTGTGTGTGTGTGTGTGTGTGTGTCTTTGGTTATTCGGGTTTTATTCGGGTTTTCTCCCACGTAAAATTGGAAGTGTCTTGGCGACGTTTCGATGAAGTCCCATTCGTCATCTTCAGGCTGGTGTTTTCGGCTTCGTGCTTCTGGGAGGAAATATACGTTCCTTGCTCCTAGAAGCACGAAGCCGAAAACACCACCTGAAGATGACGAATGGGACTTCGTCGAAACATTGCCAAGACACTTCCAATTTTACGTGGGAGAAAACCGAATAACCAAAGACCTACATACAAACAACCCGCGAAAACCTCAGATATATATAATATATATATATATATATATATATATATATATATTATATAATATATATATATATATATTATATAGTATATTCAGTAAAAAAAAAAAGCGATCACCAGGAAATAAAACACCAAGGTTTTAATAAATAAATCAAGCTTTCGATGGCTAACATCTGCCATCATCATCAGGATACAAGCCAGCTAGTGAGGAAACCTGCTTATAAGCATAGCCACACCTAAACTCTACGCATGGACCTTGTAATAGGTCCAAGCCAACTAATCCTTACTTCACTTACAGCCTTCAGTGATTCTTTCTTTTAGCTCTTACTTACATCCACCTAGCCATTGAAAGGTTACAAGGTCCATGCGTAGAGTTTAGGTGTGGCTATGCTTATAAGCAGGTTTCCTCACTAGCTGGCTTGTATCCTGATGATGATGGCAGATGTTAGCCATCGAAAGCTTGATTTTATTTATTAAAACCTTGGTGTTTTATTTCCTGGTGATCGCTTCCTTTTTTACTGAAATGTATGTACCCAGGAATCGCTATTCTTCAATTTTTAAAAGACTATATATATAGTCTTTTAAAATACTAAAAATGCGAATCCTGGGCATTATGCTAACAAATAAAAGAAAAAACGAACACCAGGATATAATAAACCAGTCTGTTTAATATAAACAAGCCTGTGGTTAAGAAGAGTCACTAAGCTTTCGTCGGCCAAAAAACTGCCTTCGCGATGTCGGCCAAAAAACTGCCTTCGCGATCTGCTATTCTAACTCTGATGACGCCGGCAGTTTTTTGGCCAGATGAAAGCTTAGTGACTCTTCTTAACCACAAGCTTGTTTATATTAAACAGGCTGGTTTATTATATCCTGGTGTTCGTTGCGTAAATTTATATCCCTTCATACAACTTGTAATCTCCTTTCCTGAGTTCTTGCATTTATTGTTACAACAAAGGTAAAAATAACAAAACAATATAAAACTTGCCTTTGGATGCTGGGTTGTTGTTGTTGTTGTTTTTAAATGGTTGGGGAGGGGGTTAATTTAGTACAAAGTAAATGAATTTGTAAAAACTTTCTGTGATGACCTTATACCTTTTTAACAAAAGTAAATTATTAAACAGAACGGAAGATAACGTATTTTCGTAGTCCTTAATAAAAATTTTGCCTGGAATGTGCCCTATTAGAGAATATAATAGAAGGTCTATATTCTTCCTTTTTATTAACTTTTAGATTTCTCTATTCAGAATGAAATGTACGCTGAAAAGATGTCAAGCCTTTATAACAATTTTATGCTGGGTTCTGTATTTTAATTAAATTAATTAAGATGCTATGCTGTACTTAGGTCTAGCTGTATTTGCATTTGGTTTTTGACCGTTTGTTAAGACGAAGGGCCAGTATTTTAGCTAAAAAAAAGTTTTTCTCCATCACGTGGGCTCCCAATTTCTGGGGGCTGCTTTTTGAAGTTCTCTTTTGGTGATATACTTGGAATTATGATATACATTCCTTTATGGACGCATGAGACATTTTACTATTCCAACCATTGATGGCATATTTAACGTTTTTAAGTTATTGGGATAGTTTTCTAGTTTTTCTTTGCATATGTTGTCGTTGTATACCTACAATAAAAGAAAATGGCTAAAAACCTGCTTGGTGCTTTCTGGTTTTTTTTTTGTTTGTTTGTTTTTTAAACTATTTTTAAACATAGCTGCAGCCCAGGTTTCCCATAACCGGTTTTTTTTGAAAGAAATTATTTCTGTAATATACAAAAAATAAAAAAAAACTTCAACACTGTAAAGCCAATCTGTCTCTGTCTGTCTGTCTGTTTATCTATCCCAGTGATGGCGAACCTTTTAGAGACCAAGTGCCCAAAAACTGCCCCTGCCCTGCCTGCCTACAGGGCCACTCACCGCCTCCACGGCCCGCCACAGATTGCCCAGGTGACCCAGCAGCTCCATGGTGGCCACGCCCTCCGCATTCCATGCATCATCTCTGTGCAACGGGGCATGAGGGCGGAGTCTTGCCCCACTGCCTGGCTGCCATGTGCTTGGCTGTGCTGCTCCACGTGGTCCACGCCCGGGGGCAACTCTCCTCCAGAGGGGATGCTGGTGAGGTGGGGGCTTTGGGGAAAGGCGGGGCTGGGGCGACAGCACGCATGCCCACAGAGGGCTCTGAGTGCCGCCTCTGGCACGTGTGACAGGTTCGCCATCACTTATCTATCTATCTATTGCAGTGGTTCTCAACCTTTTTAATGCCGCGACCTCCAACCGGTCGTAAGTCGAGGACTACTCAACCGGTCGTAAGTCGAGGACTACTCAACTGGTGCAGCACCGTTTGCAAAATGGGACTTTTGGCGGGCTCAGCAGGGCAGCCTGGATAATTCCTATTGGCTTTTGAAAGCCAATAGAATTAGACTCTATTCAAGAGAGCCTATTCTATTGGCTTTCAAAAGCCAATAGAATAAAAGGAAGTAGCACAGCTAAGGAAAAGGGGAAAAAAATGGCGGACTGCGTTGTTTGGCGACCCCCGTGAAATGGTCGTTCGACCCCAAATGGGGTCCCGACCCACAGGTTGAGAACCATTGATCTATTGTCTATTTATCTCTCATTATTCATCCATTCGTCCGTCCGTCTGTCTGTCTATCTCACAGGTCGGCAACCTGCGGCTCCGGAGCCGCATGCGGCTCTTTGAGCCTTCCCCTGTGGCTCCCAGCCTCCTCTGCCTTTGCAGAGAAAGACAGAGACAGAGAGAGGCAATTGCACTTCCCTGCTTCTGTGTGTGTGTGTGTGTGTGTGTGTGTGTGTGTGTGTGTGTGTGTGTGTTTTGTGTGTGTGTGTGTGTGTGTATATGTGTAAAAGAGAGTGCACTCACAGTGTTCTCCGAGGAGCTGAAAAGCTTTCTGGGCGGAGCTCCTCCCTTTGCTGCGTCTCTGAAGGAAGCAGGAAGCAGGAAGGGCAGGAGAAAACTAGCTAGCCCAGCTAGGCTGACTCAGGAATTCTGGGAGTTGAAGTCCATGAGTCATAAAAGAGACGAGGTTGCTTGTTGGACAACAGCTTGAAGCTTGCCAGGTGAGCAGCAGATAGGAGGGAGGGGAGAAAGAAAGAGAGAGAGAGAAAGAGAGAGAGAGGGAGGGAGAGAGAGAGAGGAAAGAGAGAGAGAGAGAGAGAGAAGAAAGAAAGAGAGCGGGGGAAGAGGAGTGGCAGACCAAGGGCAGATAGAGAGGGAGGGAGGGAGAGAGAGAGAGAGAGACCTTTTAGACATCTAAAATGAAGATAACACTGCATATATCCTTTTTTTACCTGTGTGTGTATGTGTGTGTGTGTGTGTGTGTATACACATACACACACAAACACACACACACCTATAATAAAGGTAAAAAAGGATATATGCAATGTTATCTTCATTTTAGATATCAAAAGGGTTTTGCGGCTCCCGGTGTTTTGTTTTTGGTGGGAAACGGGTCCAAGTGGCTCTTTAAGTGTTTTGGGTTGCCTACCCCTGGTCTATCTTCTATCAATCTCTGTCTGTCTCTGTAAATTGCTTGGACAGGGCTGTAAAGCACTGTGAAGCAGTATATAAGTATAAATGCTATTGCTATTGCTTACACAAAATACTTTTTTTTTTCAGGATCTTCTCTGCTCCTTTCCACCATGAGTTTCATTAGGAACCATCCGTATTCATTCTTTTTTTTTTTTAAACAAGTTTTATTGGTTTTTTCATTTTACAAACAAGTGCTTAAGAAACAACGTGGTGGCAGGGCAATCAATTGTCCACAAAACAAAGTCATACTCATAAAGTTCAGATTAAATCATTAAAAAACCCCTCTCTTTTCCCTCTAATAACATATTATATTCAAATTGATATATTTCAATACAACTAAATCAATCATAACAATCCTCAATAACCTTTCATCTAAATAGATCCACAAATCCAAATCCTGTGTGAAGCTTAACTATTTCAATTACTATATTCCATATTTCTAATCTAAGTACATAGTTAACACTTCAGGAGTCTCCCCATTACCTTTTTCCTTAACATATTCAATAAACATTTTATTAATATCATTTCTTCTTTTTCCTTATTCTTCTTCTATTACAAAGTGACTATCAATTCTAATATAAAAACAAAATATTAGTTCAAATCAGAAAAGAAAAAGAAAGAAGAAAAAACAAAGACAAAACAAACAAAAAAGAAAAAATACCTTTCTATTTCTATTATACTTTATAATCTAACAACCAATCCCTCAGTATCTGTATCACATTTCTTTAACCTCCTCCCAAAGTTACTATATCCAAAACATATTAATATATAGACAAACATCTTATTATTAAGTTCAGACTTTTAATTAATTTTTATTCAATCTAACATCTTATTTAACTGTCTTAAGCCATAAATCAATCCATATCTAGTAAGCCTTTTAAACCCATTACATAAAACCTTAAGTCACACTTTTAAATCTTATTCTAGCTTTCCTTTTATGCCAAACAGGTTTCCATAACAACGCCACTATATCAATAAACAAGTCACTTTTTATGTCTTGTAGTATCCTTTGAATCAAACAGAGACGTCCTCTTTTCTGTTTTAGAGACCTAGCTCCTTTGTAAGTAATCCCTTGTTGTTTTGAAAAGTCAAATCTCCATGTTTGAAACTGTTGAATGGTCGGCTCAATTATGTTCAACTTTGTAGCTAATAGTTGTTTATCCAAGCTACCATAGTTTTCAGTTCGTTTGCTTGTCTGTCCATTTCTGTTGGTTTTAGGGTTGTAAGTGGTTTAATTGCAGTCCTTTTTAATTCCTCGGAGATCTCATCAGCATGCGTATGAAGTAGAATGGAATCTTCTTTACCTTTAGTTAATCCCGTTTCTGTTGTTTCTTGGTCCTTAGAGTGCTCAGACAAAGTCTGGGGGTCAATTTGTAAATTCAGAGCAGAGTTTCTGTTTTTTATTTCCATAGTAAATTCTTTTATTTGCAAACGTATTTCATCAGTAGCTTCATAAAGTTTTTCCAGTATAAGTTTATAGTCAAGTTGAACCAAGGGTTGCTCCATTTGAAAAATAATTAGAAACAGTCTGTATCATTTAGTAGAGGCTGTATTCAGGGAACATTTAATCAGTGTCCACCCCCACCAGTACAGCTGTTAATTTTCTTTGTATTTTTCCTTTTATGGTAATCTGAAAGTCAAGGTCAGTCTAATTCTCAGAAAAAAGAGAAAGTTGCAATTTTAACTTTTTCCACAAGGTGTCCTCAGTAAAATGTAAAATCTGAGACCAGGAGTCTCATAAACAAGATCAGGAAACACAGGAAAAAAGGAGAATTCAAGTCCAATAGTAGATTCAATATTCACAAAATTTTCCAAGACCCCAAAGTGAAGAAGAAAAAAATAGAAAAAAAATCACTTTACATTAATTCAGTCCATTTAAGCTTCTTTTTCCCACACTCACAAACACCGCTTTCTTAGAGTAGGGAAATCATTTCAAAAGTGCTCTTTATAGGCACAAAAGAAAAAAGAAACCCAAGAGAGGGAGAGAAAAAAAAGTCTCACCCGGCTCAGCCACAGAACTTAGATGTTCTTCTGACTTCTGGTTACAGCGGCAAGGTGAACAGCCATTTTACTGGCTGTTCTTTCCACCGTCGGCCCAAAGGAGCAATCTTGGTCCGTGGAAGAAGCTGCCACTCTCCCACGGACGATGAGGACCTCCTCAGCGGTAGCCGCCCCTCCAAGGTGGCTTTTCGACCCAATTAAGGGTCTACTGGCAGCGGAGAATCAGTTGGCAAAGAGAGCAGTGTCCTCGTGCAGCTGCGAGCGCCGCGATCCGGGACCGGAAGTCCGTATTCATTCTCTCTGATCAACCCACCTCAATGGATTTCTTTGGTACTGATTGCTGAGATTTGAATTCAACCCACCATCATTCATTGATTGTTCAATGCTGACAATCTTCTTTTATCCCCATTTATTTTTCTTATGTGTAAGGACCCACCCCACTTTGCATCTTAAGAAGACAGAACTCTTGGAATAGCTCTTCCAACAGGAATCCTTTATTAAGAGAAAATGGTTGCAGGCATGCTAGACAGGACTTGGGGTTCAAGCTCTCCCATTCAAGGTTTTAAGGGGTTCCCCAGTAGTCCCACCCAATCAACCCCCCCTTCCAGTGATAGTTTCAAGTATCACAATCCATCCCCTTTCTTCTTCCGTCTGGATGGAGACTTCAGATAACTACATGAAAGGCAATTACTCTTCTTTGATATGTTAAAGCTTAGAGGCCACAATAAACACACATTCAGTCCTTTGAAGTGTGCTGAAGGAAGTGAGGGCCATAAAGCCCCTTTGCTCTCCCCCTTTTCTCCCTCTTATGGCAGAATCCAGAGAAGGCAGAATTGGGAGTTTTCTATGTTTGATAATTAAAGATGAAATATAATTGGATTCTGACATCCGGCCCCTCTTAACAATAAGAGAGATCCACCTGAAAGAAAACACAAGTAAAAAATTTAGTTAGGCTTGTTAGGATACTCTGTGTGAAACTTCTTCAATAGCTTCGGGGCTCTGACGTGACGTTTATGGACCCACTCATTTTGTGAGGCAGGGAGGTGTTTCCAGGCAACTAGGTACTGAGTTGTTCCACGATATCTCCTAGAGTCAAGGATCTCTTTTATTTCGAAGTGTTGTTCCCCCTCCACCATGATTGGAGGTGGTGGGGGGGGGATTTTTGGCCGTAGAGGTGACTGATGCTCTCTTTTCAGCAAGCTGCAATGAAAAACTGGGTGTATTTGCCTGAGGTTTTTGGGTAATTCTAATTCTACTGTTACTGGATTTATGATCCTTTTAATTGGAAAAGGTCCTATATATTTTGGTCCAAGTTTTTTACAGGGCTGTAGGGACTTTAGGTATTTTGTAGATAAGTACACCATTTCTCCTATAATGAATGGTGTAGGCTCAACCCTTTTTTTATCGGCTTGTGCTTTGTATGCCCGCCTAGCTTCATCTAGTGATTTTCTGACTATTGGCCAGGTGTTTTGTAGGCTTTCCATCCATTCTTTCAGTGAAGGGATCGTTGGTTCTTTTGGGGTTAACTCTGGCATAGGGTTGAAACTTTGGCCGTTGGCTATTTGAAAAGGAGTGTAGCCTGTGCTGGAGTGGACTGCATTATTGTAGGCAACTTCTGCAAAAGGAAGTAAGTCCGTCCAATCACTCTGTTGGAAATTTAAAAAACATCTCAAATATTGCTCAAGTACCGACTGGCAGCGTTCCGCTTGTCCATCTGTCTGAGGGTGATGGCTAGATGTCAGTCCCTGAGTGGTCCCTAAGAGGGATAAAAATTCCTTCCAAAATGTAGACGTAAATTGCACTCCCCTATCAGAGATGATGCGTTGGGGTGCCCCGTGCAATCTGTAAATGTGCTGGATAAAAAGTTTTGCTAAGGCCTTTGCAGTGGGAATTTTTTGGCAAGGGATAAAGTGCACCTGTTTGGAAAATAGGTCCGTGACTGTCCAGATAACAGTATTCCCATTGCTTTCAGGCAATTCCACTATAAAATCCATGGCTATTTCCCTCCAGGGGGCTGAGGGACTTGCCACTGGTTGTAACAGCCCTGGCGATTTCCCTTGCAACCTCTTTGCTGATGCACAGGTTGGGCAGCTGGCAACATAACTTTCTATGTCCTTTTTTATTGATGGCCACCAAAATTGCCGTTTAATTAAGTGTAAAGTTTTTACAAATCCAAAATGCCCTGCTGATTTTGTGTCATGGCAAAGTTGCATGAAAGTTAGTCTTTGATTTGTTGGTATATATAACTTTTCCCCTACCCAAGGCAATCCGTCTCTCATTGTGCACACATGTTTGTTTTTCTGGAACCAATCATCTGTTTCCAAACTTTGTCTGAATTCAATCCCAGTTTGGCTGTCCAGTTGTGGTTTTATTTTGGCTTGGGTTCTTGTGGTTACTGGCGCTGCCAGTTGTGATTCTGCCATTATTGGTCTAGAGTCTGTGGTTCGTGCGCTGTTATATTGGGGCATGCGAGATAGTGCATCTGCCAGGAAGTTCTTTCTTCCTGGTAAATGTTTGAGCTTAAATTGGAATTGGTGAAAATGCTGGGACCAGCGGGCTTGTTTGGGATTGAGTTTCCTGGAATTTTTCAGGGCTTCTAAATTTTTGTGATCAGTCCATACCTGGAAGGGGATTTTGTTGCCTTCCAGGAACTGTCGCCACGTGAGTAATGCCCAACGTATCCCATAAGCCTCCTTCTCCCATACGGGCCAGCGCTGTTCTGTTTCCGTGAGTTTCTTAGATGTATATGCACAGGGTTGCAATACTGCATCATCATTTTCTTGTAATAGCACAGCCCCCACTGCCACATCACTTGCATCTGCCTGTATTATGAAGGGCTTGTCCATATCTGGGTGCCTTAGTACTGGTTCGGCAGAAAAAAGTCTCTTTAGTCTCTCAAACGCTGCTTGGCACTCCATTGTCCATGTTAGTGGCTGGCTAGGTTTTACTGAGGATGTTCCCTTCGTTTTTAGTAAGTTGGTGAGGGGCAAGGCTATCTGTGCAAATGAGGGGATGAATTGGCGGTAAAAGTTTGCAAAGCCCAGGAAACTTTGTAGTTGCTTTCTTGTGCGGGGTGGTGCCCAATCTAATACTGCTTTGACCTTCTCTGGGTCCATTTCAATGCCCTGTGGGGATATGCGATAACCTAGGTAGTCTATCCTTTCCTGGTGGAATTCGCATTTTGAGAGTTTGGCATATAGGTGAGCGGCTCGCAGCTTCTTTAAAACCGCTCTGACAAGTTTGACGTGTTCTTCTTTTGTTTCGGTAAAGATAAGAATGTCGTCCAAGTAAACAAGGACCCCCTTAAACAGGTGCTCCCTTAGAACGTCATTGATTAATTGCATAAAGACTGCAGGGCCCCCTTGTAATCCAAATGGCAAGACTTTGAATTGATAGCACCCCATGGGGCAGTTAAATGCAGTCTTCCATTCGTCCCCTTCCTTGATTCTCACGCGATAGTAAGCTTCCCTTAGGTCTAGTTTAGAAAAAAATTTCCCTTTCGATAGGTGTGACAGCATGTCTTTCATGAGGGGCAGCGGGTATAGGTTGCTTTCACTGATTGTATTCAGGGCCCTATAATCCACGCATAAACGTAAAGAGCCATCCTTCTTCTCTCTAAAAAGGACCGGGGCAGCCACTTTAGGCTTGGCTGGCTCAATGAAACCTCTCTCCAGGTTTTTTTTTATAAATCTTTCCATTTCCTCCTTCTCCTTTGGGCTCATGGAGTATAATCTGGGCTTCGGGAGTTTTGCCCCAGGCTTGAATTCAATGGTACAGTCTGTGGGTCGGTGGGGGGGAAGCTCATTCGCCCTCTCCTCACTGAAGACTTCAGCAAGGTCCCTATATTCCTCTGGTATTTCTGTTAATCTTTTTTCCTCTCCTATGGATGCTTTTTCTATTCTTGATTCTGGTAGCCTCTCTTGGGGTTTTAAGTCCATAGGGTCCCCCTTCGGGAATTTGATTTCTGTCGTCCTCCAATTTACCCAGGGGTTCCATTTTTTCAACCATTCCATCCCTAGAATCATTGGGCATTCCATACCTGGGGTCACCACAAACGTTAAGTCCTCTTCATGGTTGCCCAGGGAGAGATGTATTGGCAAAGTGGCTAGGGTAGCTGGCACCCCCCCTGCTATGGATCCATCTAGCTGGCCAAATGAGATTGGTTGTTCCAGTCTCCTGGATGGGATGCCCAGATTCCCCACTAGTGTTGGGCTAATGAGGCAGCGGGTGCAGCCAGAGTCTATTAAGGCTTTCACCTTCACAGCTTCGGGCATGGGGGGGATTAATATAGTCACTGTTTTGAAGATGGGTGTGATGCGTCCACTTACCAGGGGTTCGCCTTCCGAGCTGTCATCTGAGGCATCCACCGTCCCTGTGGTGTAGGCTGGAGTTCTTTCCCCTTGGTGAGCAGAGGTGGGGTTTTCTGCAATTTCCATCATTTTCATGGCTGTTTCTTTTGGCTTAGCTGAATACCCTCTGGGTTTGTTGATTGGGGATCTGTCTGGGTTGTGCTGGGGGGCCTTTGAGCGGCATTCTACAGCTCGATGCCCTTCTCTTCCGCACTTGAAACACCCCATCTGCTTCTTGGCTGTATCCGATGATTTCACCGGTTGGTGTGTCAGCTCAGGCGGGGGGCGGCTCCATTGTTTTCCTCGGCGATGCCTCTTCAATATGTCGATCTCTGCTTCCTCTGCCAAGACGTACCATTCCTCAAGTCGATGTGGGTCTCCTCGGGGCAGGCAAGCATCATATAGATCATAGTTTAGTCCGTCTTTGAAACGGCCAAGGAGGATGTCTTCTGGCCAATTCAGTTTGCTGGCAATGGCTCGGAATTCTTGTGTATACTCAGCCACTGGGCGTTTGCCCTGCCTCATCGTTGTTATTCTTTCACGGGCTTTGCGATCAGCCAGGGGGTCTTCAAACCGTCTTCTCAACGAGGACATGAAACGGTTGAAGTTACTGAGTTCTGGGGCATTGGAGTCATGCAGGTTCACCACCCAATCTGCAGCTGGTCCATCCAGGGCAGATTGCACGATCCGGATGCGGGCTTTGTCGCTGGGGATGTCCTGCCCATATTCCTCCATGTAGCTGAGGACTTGGGTTAGGAAAAACCCCAAGCGTGTTGGCTCCCCTTTGAATTTCACCTCCAACGGTGGACGTCTTGGAATGGATCGGTGCCTCCATTGTGGGTGGTAGTGTCTTCCGTCCAGATTTCCATCTGTGGTCCGGTAGGGGGTGGGAGCTCCTGGATCAGTAAATGTCCCTGGGGTTGCAGGTTCCACGTCCCCCTCGGTGTCTCTCCCTTTGTGGCTCCAGGAACTGGGGCGGGCGTAGGGCTCAGGAATCTCCTCTCCTAGGGAGCTGAGAGTTCTCTTCATCAGGTCAATAGCTCTCTCTAGGATCCAGTCTGAGTACGGCATACAGCTTCCTCCCTCTTCACTTGCGTGCAGGGATTTCTCCATCTCCTGCTTCCATTCTGGTTGCTTGGTTCCCCGTCTCAGGGTCACTTTTCTTGATTCCTTTCCCCACTCGCTTTTCTTTCCAACGCCCATCGACCAGCGAGGCTTGTGGTCCTGTGTCTCCACCACTTCTTCTTCTGAGAAATCTGGCCTCTCGGATCCCAACATCTGGCAAGGTTCCAACTGGGTCAGCGGCTCTCTTTCCAGGGAGTTTTCTCCCTCTCTTGCTTCGTTGTCTGACATGGTAAATTTTTGCAAAATCCCCCGGCAAGGGTCTACCTTCCAGGTGGATTAATTTTGCAAGTCCTGTCTAATGTAAGGACCCACCCCACTTTGCATCTTAAGAAGACAGAACTCTTGGAATAGCTCTTCCAACAGGAATCCTTTATTAAGAGAAAATGGTTGCAGGCATGCTAGACAGGACTTGGGGTTCAAGCTCTCCCATTCAAGGTTTTAAGGGGTTCCCCAGTAGTCCCACCCAATCAACCCCCCTTCCAGTGATAGTTTCAAGTATCACAATTCCATCCCCTTTCTTCTTCCGTCTGGATGGAGACTTCAGATAACTACATGAAAGGCAATTACTCTTCTTTGATATGTTAAAGCTTAGAGGCCACAATAAACACACATTCAGTCCTTTGAAGTGTGCTGAAGGAAGTGAGGGCCATAAAGCCCCTTTGCTCTCCCCCTTTTCTCCCTCTTATGGCAGAATCCAGAGAAGGCAGAATTGGGAGTTTCTATGTTTGATAATTAAAGATGAAATATAATTGGATTCTGATTTCCAATCCAGGTAGTGCTCCATAATTGGGATCAGAATTTCGGTTGCTAAGCAAGGTGAATATTACCTGAGTTGCTCCCCGATGTTAAGCCTTTTTTTTTTTGCCCCAATTGCTAAGCCAGTCACTGCAGTTGTTAAGTGAATCAGGTAGTCATTAAGCAAATTCAGCTTCCCCCATTGACTGCCTGTCAGAAGCTGGCTGGGAAGGTCGCAAATGGAGATCACATGACTCGGGGTGTTGTGACCGTTGCATTTTCATGCCATTTACCAAGCACCTGAATTTTGATCACCTGATTCTATGACGGTTGTAACTGCGAGGATGAGTTGTGAGTCACTTTTTCAGTGCCGTTACTTCAAATGGTCACTGAATGAGTGGTTGTAAATGAAGGACTACCTGTATATCCAACTTAATTCAATGGTCCTTCTCATGCGCTTATTGGACATCCATAGAATGGGCAAACATGCTATTATACTATAGCCTTCTGTTTACTTCTTTTGACGAAGTCCCAAAGGTGTTTTTTCAGGAGGCAACTGGACTTTCTTGTTTTTCTTTGAAGACGTTTCGCTTCTCATCCAAGAAGCTTCTTCAGCTCTGACTGAAGAGGGAAACAGGGCAGAAAACATCCTCCAGCCAAGAAGCACTACTCAGGTGACCCTGTGGACACAGGTGTAAACCTCCAAGTGGCCTCAACAACTCTAAAAGGATGCAAATGACCAGCTGTCTGCAAGGAGTATAAATCCTTCCATTCCCCACCAGCCAATCATCCAGCATGAAAATGCAATTGTTGCAACACTCCGAGTCATGTGATCTCCATTTGCGACCTTCTCAGCCAGCTTATGACAAACAGTTCAATGGGGGAAACTGAATGTGCTTAATGAAAAGTTGGGATAATGATGATCTGGATGACTGAGAATCTCCATAGACACCTTTTGACAAAGTTTCACTCTTTAGAACAGACCACCACTTCCTTTGTATCAGAATTATTACCTAACAAATGCAGTGATTCACTTAACAGCTGTGGCAAAAGGTCGTAAGATGGGGAAAAACTCACAATCACTGTTTTGCTTAACAACAAGACATTTTGGGCTCAGATGTGGTCACAGGTCAAGGACTACCTGTACTGGTGCACAATATTGCATAATTCAAGCTTCTTTTTATTTTACTATCTCTTAATGCAGGGTCAGGAATTCTGGGAATTGAAGTCCACAGGTTGTACAAGGGCCATAATTGCCCACCCTTGTACTAGACCACCCTGGTTCCTTAATTCAGCACCTTAATCAGTAGACCAAAGGAAAAAAATATGAACAGAAGAACGGCGTTGGAAGAGACCTTAATTCTGTGAATTAACAGCCCTTAATTTTATTAATTAGAGCCCTTAATTTTGTGAAAATTAAGACCTTTTCACCTTTTCACCTTATGCCGTGATTTTTAAAAAGTTACTTTGTCAAATAACCATTTGTCCCTCGCTACACTTTTCTATCTCTACATGTCCTGAAGGCGCTTTACTGTTTACGTCATTGCATCAGCCGCGGCCTGACGTCACACGCCTCGTCCTCAGTTTGCCCCTTCCCAAGTGGAAAGCGTTAAACAACCTTCCCTTTCGTCACTGGTGGGTGTGGCTTACGCGCATCCGACAACCCCGAATCCCATTGGCTAATCCAGCACCGGCTGCAACATGTCAAGCACCTCCTCCTCCTTTGAGACCCGGATGTAAACAACCCTCCCTCCCCCCCGCAGGTGGGAGCGTCGAAAGCATCCAAAACGTCGAGCTTTCTCAACCTAGCTTAGTTGCGGCGATTGGGCAAGAAGGAAAACGTCGGGAGAAAGCGAGAGTGACAACCACCCTCGGCAGTGTTGCCAACCGCCCAGCTGGCCACTGATTGGATCCAAAAGCAGAACAGCACCCGCCTCCCCTTGCCGACCATTGGCTGTCAGTGCGGCGGCCGGTGAGAGGGTCCCAAATATTACCAGGGAGGGGGAAAAAGCGAGGCGCTTCAACCGCAGCAGGTAGACGGAGGGGGGGGGGAATTATGGGAAGCGCGAGCGGTGGGTGGGGCTTGTGGGGAGGTGGAGGGGAAGCCAGGCTGTCAGGAAAGGTGGGGGAGGGTCGTGTGAGGGAGCCAATTTGATATGGGGGGAGTTGGGGGGCACGTGGGAAAGGGGGTGTCTGAGGCGGCCTATTTCACCCGTCTGCTAATAGGGGGGTATCCCAACCCCCCCCATTTCCCTCAAGCCTCCGAGGTTTCCTTCTCCCCCCCCTTTCTTTTTCCCTCACGGCAGCCCTGCGAGGTAGGCCAGCCTCAGAGAGCGAGACTGACCCCGAAGCCCATCATGCTGAGCCTGTAGGGCTGCCAGATCTGGGGCACAGGCCTTTTTTGGCCCTTTGGCTTCAAGGTCCACGTATCATTTGAAGCCCTGGTTTCCACAACCGGCGGGGGGGGAGGGGGTTGAGCCAGGCAACTTTTCACCCTCCTGTCATGGCTGCGGCAGGATAGGGTAGGGTAGGGTAGGGTAGGTGGAAGGGACCTTGGAGGTCATCTAGTCCAACCCCCTGCTCAGGGAGGAAACCCTATATATCATTTCAGACAAATGGCTGTTCAGTCTCTTCTTAAAAACTTCCAGTGTTGGAGCATTCACCACTTCTGGAGGCAGGTTGTTCCACTGGTTAATTGTTCTCACTGTCAGAAAGTTTCTCCTTAGTTCTAGGTTGCTTCCTGATGAGTTTCCATCCATTGCTTCTTGTCCTGCCTTCAGGCCCTTTGGAGAATAGCTTGACTCCCTCTTCTTTGGGGCAGCCCCTGAGATATTGGGACACTGCTATCGTGTTCCCCCTCGTCCTTCTCTTCATTAGACTAGACCAGGGGTAGGCAACCTTGGTTGTTTTATGATTTGTGGACTTCAACTCCCAGAATTCCTGAGTCAGTATGGCTGGCTCAGGAATTCTGGGAATTGAAGTCCACGAGTCATAAAAGAGCCAAGGTTGCCTACCCCTGGACTAGACATTCCCAATTCCAGCAACTGTTCCTTATATGCTTTAGCCTCCAACCCCCGGATCATCTTTGTTGCTCTTCTCTGTACTCTTTCTAGAGTCCCATCATGTTTTTTACATCGTGGTGACCAAAACTGGATGCCGTATTCCAAGTGTGGCCTTACCAAGGCATTGTAAAGTGGTATTTACACTTCACGTGATCTTGATTCTGTCCCTCTGTTAATGCAGCCTAGCATTGTGTTGGCTTTTTTGGCAGCTGCAGCACACGGCTGGCTCCTATTTAAGGGATTGTCCACTAGGACTCCGAGATCCCTCTCAGAGTTACTACTTAAAAGGACCCACCAAGGAAATTCTACTAATGAGGCTTTTATTTGGGAAATCTAATTTAATCTTTTTTTTAATACTGCGGTATTATTATATTTCTTTTTAGTGTGTACAGATAGTGCTCGACTTCTGACTACAAATGAGCCCAAATTTTCTGTTGCTAAGCAAGACAATTCAGTGAGTTTTGCCCCATTTTATGATCTTTCCTACTGCAGTTGTTAAGTGAATCACTGCCACCGTTAATTTAGTAACACAGTTGTTAAGTGAATCTGGCTTTCCCATTGACTTTACTTATCAGAAGTTTGCAAAAGGTGATCACATATCTCTGGGACCCTGTAACCATCATAAATATGAACAAGTTGCCATGCATCTGTGTTTTGATCATGTGACCACAGGGATGTTGTAAGTGTGTTAAACTTTTATAAATCATTTTTTTTCAGGGCTGTTGTAATGTTAAAACAGTCACTAAACGAATAGTTGTTAGTTGAATTTACCTAGAGTTGTTTAGAAGCCCAAATGGAAAATACATATACATAAACTATAGTTGACAAAGCTGTTGGGGTCACAAGGAACTAAGATGTGATATGGTTAGTTTATTTACAGTTTAGCATGACGTAAAATCAGCCAGCTATGGGAAATTGATCAATCATACTGTAGCATATTGTATGAATTATTCTATATCAGAATCAAACAAGTAGTTCTATGGTTGTGGGGTTCTTGGTGATCTTTGAGCTTGGTGATTTTCTTGCAGATGTTTCATTACTAGATAACATCATCAGTCCTAACATAATGAGAGCAAATCGCACTCTCTTTTAGCACTATTGATGTTACTTAGTTGGGTAATCAAATGTCTGCAAGAAAATAACAACAGTTCAGACCAGAGCTACAAATATTCTTTTCAATTAATATTATGCTTGGTGTAATGTATGAGACCAGAGACTGGTTTTTGTGTAGGATAGAGGTAAGAATTAATCGAAAGGGCTATTAGATGTAAATGTATGTGACTGAATAAGGAGTGAGTGAGGCAAATACTTGGACATACGGTATTATTTATGTTTAGCACGAGTGTAATGACATCTGTACATCACTTATAATATCACAAATAAAATAACATTACTGAATATTCAAATGCGATAACAACAAATGTGACCTGTTGTGTATTTGCACAACATTCGTAATCATGGATAATTTAATGAAGGTAATATTCAATTAAATCAATGTTGAATATACCTTCATTAAATTGTCCACGGTTACGAATGTTGTGCAAATACACCCTATATTCCAGGTCACATTTGTTGTTATCACATTTGAATATTCATTGTTGAAGTTTGCAAAATACATTGAACTGTAAACTTAGCAGTGACACATTAACTAAAAGCCAGTTGGCTAGTTTGAGCTTCCCTATCTCATGCAAACCAAGCTGCCGTGTTCTGCAAACTCTAACAAGCCACTATTTTGATTTCCTTTAATCAGATTAATAAATAACACAATAACTATTCATGCTTAGTACCCTCCTTTTCCCCGACTACTCACAAGACACCAAATGTATTTGAATGGCATATGCTACCAAGCAGCCTGACTGATGTTGTGTGAATCTAGCTAATTTATTTCACAAGCTATGACTGAGCAAACAGTTCCCGTGTTAACATATTTGGCCATGGGTAACTGACTCAATTTTTTCGATTTGCATGCTAACTGTATACTAACCCCATGATTAATTTGTGGGTCAGTGTGTTGTGCGGACACAGCCATCACTGAACATTACCCATTGATAACCAATGCTGTGATTTGGCACATTGCATTCTTACTGCTTTATATCTACTACTTGAGTGATTGCATTTTTTATTTATATTAGGCCAGCAGAATAAAAAGCTTTTTTTGCCTTTATTTTATTGATCAGTCCAAAAGATGATTTAGGCAACACTTTGCCAGTTAATTTGTTATAATGTTAGGAAAGAATGGGGTTGAAAGATCCCATTTTAATAATAATAACAACAACAACTGGTGGGATCATAAAATAGAGAAAGTCATAGAAAATGATAAAATTAAACTGCTCTGGGACTTCAGAATTCAAACAGACAAGCACCTGCAACAGAACACCCCAGACTTAACAATTGTCGAGAAGAAAGACAAAAAAGTCTGGATAGTGGACGTGGCAGTGCCTGGAGATAGCAGAATAGAAGAGAAAGAACTGGAGAAGATAACAAAATACAAAGACCTACAAATAGAAATAGAAAGACTGTGGCAAAAGCAAGCAAGGGTAGTACCAATAGTCATAGGCTCCTTGGGTGCAATCCTAAAACAACTGGAGCACCACTTGAACACCATTGGCATTGACAAATTTGCTATTAGTCAATTGCAAAAGGCGGCCTTATTAGGAACTGCTTCCATCCTGCGACGATATCTGTAATACCATCCAACATCCACATCTGCCTATCCCAGGTCCTGGGTAAGGACTCGATAGATAGACAAAATGCCAAATCCAATCTGAACATCTGGCTGACTGTGCGATGATCAATAATAATAATAATGTTGAAAGGGACCTTGGAGGTCATCTAGTCCAACCCCCTGCTCAGGCAGGAAACCCTATACCATTTCGGACAAATGGCTGTCCTGTCTC